>NC_045969.1:27775420-27800420 GCF_010909765.2 Amblyraja radiata
CAGAAAGAACGAGCAAGTCGGGCCCTGTACTCGCCCCGGGTCGGCGCATGGACCTGGGCAGAAGCAGAGCCTGGAGCCGGAGTGAGGGAGTATTCCATTCGGGTAGCAGCCCTCCCCTGTGATGCCGCGTGCCCCCCCACCTCTCAAACTATACCCCCCTCCTTCTCTGCCCCCCCCCCCTGCTCCCACTCTGCCTGCCTCCCGCTCCCTCTCTGCCCCCCGCTCCCTCTCTGCCCCCCCCCCCCGCTCCCTCTCTGCCTCCCCGCCCCCTCTGCCTCTGCCCTCTGTCTCTGTCCTCTGTCCCTGCCACCACCCTCTGGCCCTGCCCTCCCTCTGCCCCTGCCCTCCCTCGGCCCCCCGCCTCTACCTCTGTCTCTACCCGCTACCTCTGTCCTCTGCCTCTACCCTCTGTCCTCTGCCCCTGCATCTGCCCTTGCCCTCTGCCCCTGCCCTCTTGGTTCTGCCTCTGTCCTCTGCCCTCTGCTCTTGCCTCTGCCCACTGCTCCCTGCCCTCTGTCTCTGACTTGCACTTGCCCTCTGCCTCTGTTCTCTGCCCTCTGCTTCTACCCGCTACCTCTGCTCCTCTGCCCCCCGGCCCTTTGCCTTCTGCCTCTGAACGCGTCTCTGCCCTCTCCCTCTGCCTCTGCCTCTGCCTCTGCCTCTGCCTCTGCCTCTGCCTCTGCCTCTGCCTCTGCCCTCTGCCTCTGCCCTCTGCCCTCTGCCCTCTGCCTCTGCCTCTGCCTCTGCCTCTGCCATGGTATATCTGGTGTAGGAGATATATTTCTAAGTCAGTAGTTGAGGAACCAATTAGAGGACAGACAGTGGCAGTCCAGTTTGTTATCAAGGTGCACTCCCAGATATTTGTATGTCTGCACCACCTCAATGTCCACCCCTGCAGTGTTAATTGGCTGAAGGGGGAGCTTGGACCTGCCAAAGTTAACAACCATCTCTTTAGTCTTGGTTGTATTCAGGATCAGACAGTTCTCTTTACTCCAGACACCGTAGCACTGGTCAAGTCCCTGTATTCCTCCTCATGTCCGTTCCTTACACATGCCATAATCGCTGTGTCGTCAAGAATATTTCTGAACATGGCATGTGTCAGACTTATATTTAAAGTCTGCAGTATACAGGGTGAAGAGGAACGGGGGCCAGAACCGTTCCCTGTGGGGCTCCAACATTACACACCACTGTCCCGGAAACACACTGGAGACTCAGGTTGAAAAGGGTCTGGAGAGGCTCCGCCAGCTGAGCCGCACAGACTTTCAGTCGCCTGGGACATACACCATCAGGGCCAGCTGCTTTACCAGGGCGCAACCTCCTCAGCTCAGCATTCACCTCGTCCGCTGTGAAGAACAGTTGAGGAAATGCCGGCATAGGAGGTGCTGCAGCTGTGGTGTTGGGGGGGCTGCCTCGTGGAGGTGATGGTGGGTGATAGTGCAGGAAAGTGGCCAGGATTTTACTGAATGGTGCAGGAGATACCAAAGACTAAATGGCCAATTCTGGTTCCTATTATAAACACTCAGGGTGCAATTTCCTTCTGGAATGAGAATTAACCACATGCTATTGCCAATGATTAAATTATGTTTTGATCATTGCAACATTTTAGTACATTAATAAAGCTGTGACATAACTTCATTTCATTGCTGCCAACTAGCACAATTATTGTGATTCTTTTACAATACAGTGAGGTACCTTTCTAAACAAATTTTAAACAAGCAGCAATGAAAAGAGCCGATATGCAACCCAGAAAGGTGTCAGGGCAGATGGCTAAGTGAAAGGAATCAAATTCGGAGGAAGAACAGTGCACAACTGTAAATTATTACCTCAATGAAAGTACAGAAACTCTTACTTATCATGCTTTCAACCTAACCATGCCTAAAATATGACTTTAAAGCTTAATAGAATATAACTCTTTCCAACTGACGACAAGACTAAAAATAGGATATTTTCAATAATTTATCTTGGGGCTAGATAAACATAAACTCTGGCATATTGAAAGTGTAAATATTTCAAAAGTGGCAGCTTGGTGATTAACTGAAGCAAAGGGAGTTTACACGATAATCACTCAAAACATTCAATTATGGTCATCACTGTAAGATGTGCATATACTTAAATTATGTGTATATACTTCCTATGTGCAAAATAACAGGAGCTAGATATTTAAATTAGCTGTTGGAAATTATGAGGGTCACCAAGGAAGTAATAGTAGTTCAGCACTGCTCTCTGGTTGTGGTAGGATGATTCATTTGCCTGATAACAGCTGGGAGGAATTTGGAGCTGTGCGTTTTCACACTTCTATATCTTTTGCCTGATCGGAGAAGGGAGAAGAGGGAGTGGCCAGAGTGCGACCCGTCCTTGATTATGCTGCTGGCCTTGCAGAGACAGCGTGATATATAAATGAAATCAGAGTTACTCCAGCATTTTGTGTCCATCTTCAATAGAAGGGAGATTGATTTGTGTGATGGTTTGCTGCAATTTCTTACGGTCTTGGATGGAGTTGTTCCCAAAGCCCGCTGTGATGCATCCTGATAAAATGCTTTCTATAGTGCATCTGTAGAAGTTGGTGAGAGTTGCAGGGGTCATGATGAACTTCCTAAGCCTTCTAAGGAAGTAGAGGCGTTGGTGTGCTTTCTTGGTCGTTGATCCAATTTTCTTAGTCGTTGCTTCAATACTCCTCCGCCTTAAGAACTCATTCCTTAAGGATTTTTCCATTCCTCTCTGAGCCATCTCACATCACCACCAGAACTTTATATTTTCTTCATTTCCTGGTTCCCAAGATGCCAAACTCATAAATACCTGGTCTTCGGCCCCCTTCAAGCCCAAACGTTAAAGAAAAATGTCCTAACCAGTAATTCAAAAATGATCAATTTTACCAATCAAAATGAAGCACAAGAAGAATTCACATCCATTTGTGCCCATTTGTACAAGATCTTTATATCACTCTCTTCACCTCGAGGATGTACAAATGTTAGTCATTTTGGTACTTGTATTCCTCGGTCTAAATAGAAAGAAAAGGAGGGAAAAAACGAGGGAAAACTGGGAGTCTGTAAACCATGCATCCACAACCACGGGTTCACAAAATGTTTCAACTTTTTCTGGGCTAGGACCCACCAAAAATAAAATTCCGATCGTGAATCATACTGTTTCAGAAAGCAGTGAGATCCTCTTTTCACATGTTTCTGTCCTTTCTCCTTTTTTTCAACAGTACAAACTGTTTTCATTTGTATTTATTGCATTTTCCTTTTATTTCTGACAAAGCTTTTCCTCAATAAATAATTAGCTGTGGGACGGCTGAAAATTAGAGTTGGAAAGATGTATGTGAAGTCCTAAGTGGTCATAGGCATAGGAGATGTTCCTCTGTTTCAGAATATCAGAATAGTACTTTATTTGCCAAGTATGTTTTGCAGCATACGATGAATTTCATTGGCCAGGTCAGTCATACAAATAAAAAGCAACAGAACACCCAAAACACATTTTAACATGAACATCCACCACAGTGACTCCTACACATTCCTCACTGTAATGGAAGGCGAAATAAAGTTCAAGTCCCTTCCCTTTGTTCTCCCACGGCCGTGGGCCTCGAGCCCTCCATTGAAGGAATGATCTTGACTCCCGTAGCTGGCGGCGTTTTGGGCCCTTTGCGTCGAGGCGATCAGCTCCCGCATCGGGGGGGATGCCAGCTGCCCCACGCCAGGCGATCGAACCTCACGTCGGGGCTGGTCGAACCTTCTGCGTCATTGGAGCTTCCCGACTCGGCCTCTCCCGAGACTGCGAGCTCTTGATGCTAAGTCCCCATGCCGCAGTTGGAGTGATCCCAGGCAAGGGATCAGCTCCGATGTTACGTCCACGCCCCGTGGTGGGGCTCACGACAGTCCGAGGAGGCCTCCAGCTCCATCGATGGAAGAACCTGAAAAAATGTTTTCCCCGATCCCCTCCCCCTCCCCCTCCCCCCACATAAGACAAACTGGAAAATAATTAAAACAAACTTTTAACAAACATTAAAAATAAAAAAAATGAAAAAACAAACAGTCTGCCGGCGGAACTGCCACCGTATGGTGCTCCTTGTTAGAAAAAGCTACTGGAGACCATTAGGCAGTTAGGTGATTCTTGGTGCATTTTCAGATTGAACTTCATTTCAGGGCATTCAGAGAAATGGGTGCTAGAACCTCTATCAACATATATGTCAAATATTTTTGAACAGACCTAAACATGATGGGAACGTTTCGGGCCGAAACCCTTCTTCAGCCCGAAACGTTGCCTATTTCCTTCGCTCCATAGATGCTGCTGCACCCGCTGAGTTTCTCCAGCATTTTTGTGTACCTTTGATTTTCCAGCATCTTGCAGTTCCTTCTTAAACATGATGGGAAGTGTTTTGAGTATTCCAACAAAAATAATGAACAAAATAAAACGGAGAGGGGTATAAATACAAAGGATTCATAGAAATACAGAGGATTCAAGTTTCCACAATGCTATTCAGATAACACCAGGGAGAACATCCAACGATAATCTTCTCTCAACATTCCCAAATATTTAAATAGTAATACATTACATTGGCAAACCAGTTACTGCTTTTATCATAAAACAAATATCTGAGTATTTAAAAAATAAAAGTAATTACTGAATAGGAAACACTATTTGAAAAAGTCCTTGCCAAATTTGATCCCTCAATCAACATTATCTAAAACAGAAATTCTGATTGTTATTCTTGCAGGTAGTAGCACTCTGTCAGGACAAAAATGACTACATGTATCCCTCAATAGCTATATTACTGTGGGATATCAGAGGTTATGAGTGGACCACATAAATGCAAATGTTTCTTTTTTATAGTCACGTAAAATAAATGAAACAAATGTTCAATCTTGTACTTGTCTGAAGGAACTGGATCAAATAAATCTGGATTATGCTTTGTGGCGATGAGTAGGTTAAGCAATAATAATCTGATTGGTGTTCAAAATATTAAAAGGTGTTATCAGGGTTGATAGGAAGAGCTTCATGCAATTGAGTAATACAATCTAAAGGCCCATAATCTGAAATTCAATTAAAAGCATATACAGGGCAATAAAGTATTTATCCATAGTGCTGTAAATATGTCAAATGTTTGCCCCAGAGGTACAAAGATCACCTAATCTTATTTTAAACAGAGTAGGTACTCCTTTTAATTCAGTTGTTTGTAAATCCAAATGCATGGCTTTGATCCAAGTACTGAAAATAAAAATTAATTTTACCTGCATAGTAAAGTGGTGTAATTAAATAGTAATCACAGAAAACCAATAACTTTTGAAAAATAAGTATACTTAGCCGATTCTCTTTCAAAAATTATAGTATTCAAAGAGAAATATGCGCGTACGAATTTCATTGTTCTATTTCGGAACATATGACATAAAAACCCTCTCAACTCTTGACTCTCTTGCCCTCTAACAATTTTTTGTTATCTGTGACCCTGAACCTAGATGCTAGACTGACACCGACCGCCTTTAATTTTAACCATAGAATTCCTTGGATTTCTTGAGTTCCCACTGTAAGCTTCATCTCCAAGAAAGGGAGTTCAACAGAATGAGTAAAACCCCTGTCCCACGGTACGAGTTCATTCCAATTGTTCTCCCGAGTTTGCCCTGATTCGAACGGTAATGGCCACTCATCAGTACTCGGGGCCCTCGTGGACATTTTTCATCATGTTGAAAAATCTTCACGAGTCTTCCCGTGCTTACCTGCCGTTAGCGAGTCTTCCCGAGTACTTGCCGTTAGCGCTAAGTGACGTCCCCGAGCTCCGACGTACCCGCTACGTTCATTCTCCATGCTTACCATGAGTTTGATTTTTTTTAAACTCGGAAGAGCTCTTGGAATGAACTCGTACCGTGGGACAGGGCTTTTTCTATCTTAGCTGTGAAAAGTCTAAAATATAATTAGTTTACTATAATTTTTGAAAGATCTGCCAAGAACATAGTGAGCACAATGTGTTACTTTATGATAATGAACAGTATATCTGATTGAGGCATCCTCTGTAAGTGGCAGAGATGCACCTTGAGAACAACTGTCTGTGTTCATGTGGCAAACATCTTTATATCAATGCATGGCAACAAATGAACCCAGCGAGAAACACCAATGTCCTGAACAATAATCTTCCCTCAACATTATCACCTATTTACATGATACATTTCAATGGCAAACTAGCTACTGCTTTTATCATCGGTGGGCGGCGCGGCGCGACTTTCGTCAGCAGCGGCCTCTGCAGTCCGTCTGCGTTTTTATTATTTTATGTCTATATTTTTATGTAGTTTTTGTTATTTTTTGTTGGGGTATGTGTGTGGGGGGGTGGGGGTGGTGTGGGGGGGAGGGTGTAACTTTTAAATCTCTCCCTGCACGGGAGACCCGACCTTTTCTTTGTCGGGTCTCCGTTGTCGTTGGGGCTGCAACGAGGAGCGGCCTCCAACAGGAAGACCGGGGGCTCTGGTGCCGACTACTCACCTCACCGTCGCGGAGCTGGCCGAGTCCAGAGCGGGTGGAGCTGTGTTGGACGCTGCTGCGGCCCGACCTCCGGAGATTCGGAGGCTGCAACTGCGGGTCTGGCGGACAGTGACACCGGGAGCCCGCGGGTCCCTGGAGGGAGACCGCTTTTCGGGGCTTCCGCAGCGGCGACTTCTCCCGCCCGAGTTGCGGGGTTGAAGAGCACCTGGAGCGGGGCCTTACAGCACCGCCCCGCGCGGCTTGGAATGGCCGCGGGACTGCGAGCGCACGCCGGGGGCTCTAACATCAAGACCCGGTGCGCGACCTTGCATCACCCGGCGTGGCTTTAATGGCCGCGGGACAATTCGCCATCGCCCGCCGGGGGCTTTGACTTTGACTCTGACATCGGGGGGGAGAGTGCAGTGGAGAGATTAGTTTTTTTGGCCTTCCATCACAGCAATGTGATGGATGTTTATGTAAATTATGTTGTGTCTTGGGTCTATTTGTTTGTAATGTATGGCTGCAGAAACGGCATTTCGTTTGGACCTCAAGGGGTCCAAATGACAATAAATTGAATTGTATTGTATTGTATTGTATTGTATTGTATTGTATTGTATTGTATTGTATCTTCACACTGTGTTTTTGATTTTCTGTTTTTGGATTGAATTCTGTTTTTGATTTGTGTCATTGTGATGTCTTTAATTACTTGTTTTGCTCCGATTATATGTTTTTATTCCGATTACTATGTAAGGTGTCCTTGAGATGTGTGAAAGGCGCCCATTAAATAAAATTTATTATTATTATTATTATTGTATCATGTACCAAATTTCTGGTTATTTTAAAAAATATAAGTAATCATTTGGGAATGGACAATGACTTTGGTTCCCTTATTGTTTCTGTGAATTCCGGGCATTCTGTGTAAAGAAAGTTGATAGTATCCATCCAGTGCCGTGAGGTACTTGTCATAGTAGTCCAGGTCTTAAAGCTATGTGACAGGGCTGGGATCAATGCTATCCTGTAGGTCATGACGTACATGGTAGGTCTGAGGCACTGATCTTCAAATATCCTTTTTCTCAATCAATCAAAGGTATTAAAGACAGTGATAAATGTTAAGCCTTTGCGGCTTCCAGTGGCCCTTATATTTCAAAATCTTACTGCGAACCTTTACTATTAAAGGGCAGTTTTGTACAATGGGGTAGGTTGCCAGAACACTTTTATCTTGTGGATATTGAGTGTAAGCCCCATCCTCACATGTGGTTCAGCACATGAGTTGATGGTGGCTTGGATTTCAGCCTCAAAGTACACAAAATGCAAGCATTATATTTATTGAGTTATACAGCACAGAAATAAGTCATTTGGCCCTACGTGTTCAAGCCAATCAGGTTATTTAGCTGAGCAGGGCCGGATTTAGATGAAGAGAGGCCCTAGGCTATTCCACTTGTGAGGTTCCTCCCAATCCCCCACCCCCACGACGAGAGGAAAATGGAAGAGTGCACCAGATTGACACCGATGTGCAGCCGAGCGTGGACAATGAGATAAGGGCTGGAAAGCTGCGCTCTTTATTTATTTATTTATTTATTTATTTATTTATTTATTGCCAGTGCTAGTGTTGAGTTATCGTCTTAAAACACTATTATTCTGAAATGGAGGGCAAGGAAAATTACTGAAGTGTTGTTTAGAGAATACAGTGCGTTGTGACAGCATATGTAAGAACGGCAGTGTCAAAAATACTATACACCAGGCCCATACGAAGCTTTTCAAAAAGGGGGGTGGCATGGCAGGATTACAAAAATGTTATGTGAAATAAGTGCATGCAGCACATATCATAAGCGCGAAGCTCAAAGACCCTTGCGGCTGGGGTCCAGGGCCCGCTTAAGGGCCCTGGAAGCTCTGGGGTTTTAGATGCTCTGGTGCATTCGGAGCCTTATTTTGGAGCATTTTTGCACCAAATTTATCACCAATATTTCCGAAATAATTTTGGTTGAGTCAAGAGTAATGAGTGGTTGGAATGGGATGATTGGGGTCATTGTTGTATACATTTTTTTAAATCAAGAATTGAAGCTGTCCTTGTTTTAATAATCAAGTTGTACTGTAAAATGTTATGTAAAATGTTATAAAGGAGCATGCAAACACTGCAAATAAAATACTGTAAGTTTTTGCAGTAAATAAAACCTTTGTTTAGAAAATGTTTTGTGTGTTGATTTGATTGCCTGTTACTGTTCGACTGTGTTAGTGTGTGCACATTAAAAATGATGCAAAATGAAAGTCACAAACTATGGAATACATATTTTTCAGTAATGTTATCAAGGAAAAGAAAGCAGCTCCAATTGTTTGATATTATTCATATGGATGAGAAAATATAATTGCTCTAAAATCTACCTTAATTTTGCAATCTCACTAAAGATAATCCCCTTTCCCTCTCTCCCCACTCCTCCTTCCCCCTCCCTCTCCCTCCACCTCTCTCTCCCCCTCTGTAACCCACCTCCCTCTATCTCCCTCCCTCCCCATCCCTCTCCCTCCCATGCAGCTAGGCTCCGATATTGCGCCGCAGATACCGCAGTCCCCCCCCCCCCGCCAGAGAAACGGGCATTCCCGCAACGCAATATTCCACTACTTACCTGGAGTAGACACCTAGGATCTTTGGTAGACACGAGGCATCGAGGTGATTGTGTGGAGTGCAAATGGAGATCTGAACCCGCCCGGGCCCACTGACACGCGCGGAGAGACAGTGTCATTTTGCGTCGCTACTGCATCACCGGCTTCCCCCAACTGCATAGGAGCGGATGGTCTGGATTTTTTTTTACTCTGGGAAAAAGATTTTGAGGCCGTAGGCTTCAGCCTATGAAGCCTATAGGTAAATGCGGCCCTGCCGAGGCCACCCCTAGATCTCAAGGCCCTAAGCTTAAGCTTGTGAAGCTTATACGTAAATCCGGCCCTGTAGCTGAGCATGTTCATTCTAGCGTTTGGCCCATATCCCTCAAAACCTTTCCTACCTACCTCCAAAGGACTGAAGAGTAGTCAATGGTTCTTTGTTTAAGAAGGGATAGAGAGATAATCCAGAAAATGAAAGACCACTGAGTCTTACATCAGAGGTGGGGATGATATTGGAGAGGATTCTTCGAGATAGGAGTTACTTGCATTTGGAAGAGGATTTATTAGGAACAATAAATGTGGCTTTGTCCAGGAAGGTCATTTCAACCAAACGATACAGTTTATTGAGGAGGTGGTGAATGTGATCATGGAGAGTAGAGCAGCAAACGTTGTCTACAATGGATTGTAGTATGGCATCTGATAATAGACAATAGACAATAGACAATAGTTGCAGGAGTAGGCCATTCAGCCCTTCGAGCCAGCATCGCCATTCAATGTGATCATGGCTGATCATCCCCAATCAGTACCCCGTTCCTGCCTTCTCCCCTGACTCTGCTATTTTTAAGAGCCCTATCTAGCTCTCTCTTGAAAGCATCCAGAGAACCCGCCTCCAACACCCTCTGAGGCAGAGAATTCCACAGACTCACCACTCTCTGTGAGAAAAAGTGTTTCCTCGTCTCCGTTCTAAATGGCTTACTCCTTATTCTTAAACTGTGGCCCCTGGTTCTGGACTCCCTCAACATCGGGAATATGTTGCCTGCCTCTAGCGTGTCCAAACCCTTAACGATCATATATGTTTCAATGAGATTTCCTCTCATCCTTCTAAACTACAGAGTGTACAAGCCCAGCTGCTCCATTCTCTCAGCATATGACAGTCACGTCACCCCGGGAATTAACCTTGTAAACCTACGTTGCACTCCCTCAATAGCAAGAATGTCCTTCCTCAAATTAGGGGACCAAAACTGTACACGATACTCCAGGTGTGGTCTCACTAGGGCTCTGTACAACTGCAGAAGGACCTCTTTGCTCCCATATTCGATTCCTCTTGTTATAAAGGCCAACATGCCATTCGCTTTCTTCACTGCCTGCTGTACCTGCATGCTTACTTTCATAGACTGATGTACAAGGACCCCAAGATCCCATTGTATTCCCCTTTTCCCAACTTGACGCCATTTAGATAGTAATCTGCCTTCCTGTTTTTGCTACCAAAGTGGATAACCTCACATTTATCCGCATTAAACTTCATCTGCCATGCATCTGCCCACTCCCCAACCTGTCCAAGTCACCCTGCACTCTCACAGCATCCTCCTCACAGTTCACACTGCCACCCAGCTTTGTGTCATCTGCAAATTTGCTAATGTTACTTTGAATCCCTTCATCCAAATCATTGATGTATATTGTAAATAGCTGCGGTCCCAACACCGAGCCTTGCGGTACCCCACTAGTCACTGCCTGCCATTCTGAAAGGGACCTGTTAATCCCTACTCTTTGTTTCCTGTCTGCCAACCACTTCTCTATCCATGTCTGCACTCTACCCCCAATACCATGTGCCCTAATTTTGACCACTAATCTCCTATGTGGGACCTTATCAAATGCTTTCTGTAAGTCCAGGTACACTACATCCACTGGTTCTCCCTTGTCCATTTTCCTTGTTACAACTTCAAAAAATTAGTCAAGCATGATTTCCCCTTCGTAAATCTATGCTGACTCGGACTGATCCTGTTACTGCTATCCAAATGTTCGGTTATCTCATCTTTTATAATTGACTCCAGCATCTTCCCCACCACCGATGTCAGGCTAACTGGTCTATAATTCCGTGTTTTCTCTCTCCCGCCTTTCTTAAAAAGTAGGATAACATTAGCTACCCACCAATCCACAGGAACTGATCCGGAGTCTATGGAACATTGGAAAATTATCACCAATGCATCCACGATTTCTAGAGCCACTTCCTTAAGTACCCTGGGATGCAGACCATCAGGCCCTGGAGATTTATCAGCCTTCAGTCCCATCAGTCTATCCAACATCATTTCCCGCCTAATGTGGATTTCCTTCAGTTCCTCCGTCACCCCAGATTCTCTGGCTACTACTATATCAGGAAGATTGTTTGTGTCCTCCTTAGTGAAGACAGATCCAAAGTACCTGTTCAACTCATCTGCCATTTCCTTGTTCCCCATAATAAATTCACCCTCATGGTAGGCTGGTAAAGCCCCTCTCATGGTAGGCTGATCCAGAAGTTTAAAAGATGCATGAGATCCATAGATCATTTGGATTCAGAACTTACTTATCTCATAGAATTATAGAACAAGGGGTTGTGATAGAAGTGTATTATTTTAGCTGGAGGTCTGTGACCAGTAGAGTTCTGCAGGGATCGTAATAGGACCTCTATTGTTTGTGATTACAGTAAGCCCTTTCGACAACAGATAAGAGGAGCGGTGAGGGGGTGGAGAGGGGGTGGGAGAGGTCTGGTGTTGCCGATTGCCAATAACAGGGTGAGGGGGGGTAAATCGATCAACCACCCTCTTACACATTAAACAATGGTGTTGTTGGCAAATTTGAAGTTGGAGTTGGAACTGCGTCCAGTACACAGTCGTGTGCATTGAGTGAGTAGAGCATGCAGCTTTGAGGTGCTCCTGTGCTGATGGTTATCAAGGATGAGATGTTGCTGCCAATTCATGCAGAATGCAGTGTTGATGAGGAAGTCGAGGATCTGGTTGAGAAGATAATTGAGAATAAAGCTATCCAAATATAAACAAAAATGAAAGATCAGAGAATAATCAAGTCAGTTTGTACAATTACTTTTTATTTATTGTAATAAAAACAGGTTGAGATAGAGGATAACTTGATAAAGCAAAATTCATTACTATCTTGATTATTTTGAGACATCCTATTCACTTAGAGTGCACTGAATTTGAAGGTCTTTCAGACAGAAGCGAGTGTACAAATGGTACTTTGATAGAAACTCAAATCCAATTTTAGTGTGAAATAAAACTGACAGGACAGAGACCATGGGCTGAAAACACTTCAGTCCTAAATGGACGCGCTAAAATGTTGCTGCAAACAATTGTTCATGCCTGACTGTTGCTGCACCAGTGACTATACTGGCCCTAGTTTTCATGTGCCATACTCAAATTGTTTTCCCAAATGCATGCACACAGTCAAGCAATACCACACACTGTCGAATTGATCCTGCACTGATTCGCCAAGCATGTAACCACTTAATGGTCTGTCACAAGAACAAGGGTCTGAAGAAGGGTCCCAACCTGTAGCATTCGGTCCATTTCCCTCCACAAATGTTACCTGACTCATTGAGTTCCTCCAGCAGTTTATATTTGCCGCTAGTAGTAGTTATAAAGTATTTACCCTCTGTTAGGTGTGTCAGCTTTATTATCTTTCTTAATGTTTAAGGAAACCTTAACATGCCCAGACATTTGCATGTAATTAATCTTGTAAGGCACACTAATCACAGAGATTTATTGTGTTTGTGTAAATGTTGCATTCATACATCAAAATTCATCCAGATAGTTCACAGAAACGTTCTGCTTCAGGGAAGAATTTCAAACCACATTCTGTAATTAATTAAAACTGTCAATAGTCTTTGGCTTACGGAGCCTTCTGGTAGTGTAATCCAATATAATTTCTTTGGGTTCAGTATTAAATTGAAATGGATTTTTGACTCAAAAACCAAATAAGGAATGACTAAATGTATTTATTTTCTCCAGAGAATTGTGATGCACTCCAGTGTAATTGTATTAGAATGGGCAAGGAGGAGGCTCATTGTCATTGACAATTGCTATTGTGTATTAGCAAAAGGCTGAACAACAAGATGGCAATTAACTAAAAACTTTATCATTAGATACCTACAATCTTGTAGCTATAATAAAAGTCAACCAATATCAACCAGACATCCTATCCTTCATCAGCACTGTTTACTTTGCTCATATTGCCCACCTCCATCCTAACAACTGGGATAGGGTAGGGACAGAATGATCCTGGATTTCCAGCAGTTATTCAGTTCATTCAGTTCCCGAGTTTACACTCCACACCAGCATCCTCCTGTCTTAATTCATCTCATTATATAGCTTCTATTCCTCATCTATCTTCCGCTTTGATGTACATAATTTCAATCGTGTTTTATTGAGTTGCATACTCCCCAAGTTTGTCCAGATTTACCTATTGATTTATCGGCAATAATCTCCTATTTATGGCCACAGAGTTTAGATTATACATAAATTGGAACAATTTATTTGCACCTTGCCCATTAGTATTGAAATCTTCTGTCATATTTCCCATTACCAGCAGACTCTTCATCAAGATCACAAGCTGCATCCTTCAACCAATGTTATATTGCCACCATCCTAACCTATACTACTGCCTTCATTCCCATATCCCAAATGAGTCTTGCATCAAATTCCCATATTTCAACTTCTGGTACCTTTGCTAAGCCTCAAATAATGAAATACAAAATACTCAATTTTCTTCTCAAGAACTGTATAACGTCTTGCCCCCCCCCCCCCCCCCTCCTCCACATTCTCCAAATAACCCGTCATTCCTGCACAACAGCATAGAATCTCCAATCATCCTAAAATTCATTTTGTTCTGCAACATGAGAACAGAGCCTTCAACCCAACTTGACCATGCAATTATGTGCCAGCCCCATTTGCCTGCACTTGGCCCATATTTCTCTGAACCATTCCTACCTACATATGTCCAAATGTCAGATACAGAGCAACCTTGAGTGAATAGGTTGCCCTGAGGTTCCTCTTAAATCTCTCCCTTCTTACATTATACTTATAACATCTAGTTTTAGAATCCTCTAATTTGGGAAAGAGACTGTGAGTATTGATTTATCCATGCATCTGATGATTTTGTATATTTCCCTGGCTATCCATCTTATCACTATAATTATAGCCCATCAGTCCAGATAACATCATCATGAAGCTCTTTTGCACCCTTCCCTAATTAATGACATCCTTCCTATAGCTGGTCGACCAGAACTGCATACATTACTCCAACTGTGATCTCACCAATGCCCTGCACAGTTACATCAATGCCTTGCACAGTCCCAACTTTTATATTGAATACCTTTCCCAATAAAGGCAATCCTGCCAAACGCCTTTTTCGCCACAATGTTCACCTAGCTCACTACTTTTAGGAAGCCACGCAGCTGTACTCCCAGATCTCTGTGTGCTGCAACATTCTCAGGGCTCTACCATTTACTGAGCAATTCCTGCCCTGGTTTGTCATATCAAAGTGCAACCCCTCACACTTGTCAGAGTTAAATTCTCATTTCTACTCCCGCCCAACTAATCTAGAACCTGTTGTAAACTTAGATATCCTTCCTCACTGTCCACTGCATCATCAAGACGACAAACTCTCCCTCAATGTCAGCAACAAGAAGGAGCTAGTTATTGCCTTCAGGAAGTGTGGCGGAGTACATGCCCCAAATAGCATCAATGGTGTCGAAGTGCTTCAAGTCCCTAGATATAAATATCACCAATCATTTCTGGACCAATCACATTGAAGCTATGGCCAAACAAGCACACCAAAGCCTCTTATTCCTCAGAAGAAGAAGGATGTTTGGCAAGTCTCCAACAACTCTAACCAACTTCTGCAGCTGCATCATACAAAGCATACTATTGGGTTGCATCAGAGATTGTTTTGGGAACAGCTCTGCCCAAGTCTAGATGAAATTGCAGAGAATTGTGATGTAGCCCAGTCCATCACACAGACCAGACTCCCCACCATTGACACCATCTACACTTCACATCACCTCAGGAAAGCTGCTAACATAATCGAGGTCTTTTAAACCTTAGTCAGTCCCTCTTTGCCCCTCTGTGGCCAAAGATGTAGGAGCCTGAAACAAATACCACCAGACCGAAGAACATCTTCATCCCTCTATTAACAGATTACTGAATGATCCCCTCTATTAACAGACTACTGAATGATCCACCCATAAGTTAGGGGATAGTCTTAATCTTCCAACCTACGTGCACTGCAGGCGCTGGACTTTTTGAATTGAATACTTTATTGTCACATGTGACAAATCAGTGAAATTCTTTGCTTGCCCCCCCCCCCCCCAGCGCCAGGTCCCTCTTTGTTCTTCCCCTCTCCCTCAAGGTGGTCCCCCATCGACGGGTCCTCCATTGATCACTGTTCTCCCCCTCTCCCTCACGGCGGTCCCCCGTCGCCGGATCATCCTTTGTTCCTTCCCTTGGCAGCGGCATCCTCACTTCCACGTGTCCGTCCTCGTCCAGTGTCATCATCTCCCGCCGCACCGACCTCTCCACTAACGCTGCCGGGTCCACTCCGGACGCCTCCATGGCGCCGACCCAGGCCTCAGCCACAGGCTCCGCAGAGCCAGGCACCGATGGCTGCAGGCTTCATCAACCCGCGGGGCTCCACCTCCGGCCCGCAAGGTTCCGGCCCGTGAGGCCTAGGCTGCGAGGCTCCTCTGCCGGCCCACGAGGCCCGAGGCTTCAGCCTCGGCTTCTCAGCGGCACCCCCTTGTTCTCTGTAGCTGTTGCATAACAATGCTGTAAAAGTATATTTTGCACTGTGGTATTTTTTTCTTTGCACTATGTGTCGTACTTGTGTATGGATTGATTATGCTCATGTATAGTTTTAATTGGATAACGTGCAACAAAAGTATTCATGTTACCATGATATGCATGATATAGCAAACTAATATCAATACCAAAGATACTAAGACACAAAGTACCAGAGTCATTCAGTGAGTCAAGCAGCATCTCTGGACAAAAAGGGACAGGTGACGTTTTGGGTCGGAACACTTCGTCAGATCAATACCAATTTTGGTATGCAAATTTGTTAACAACGTTAACTATATTGTCATCCATATCGTTAATATTGACAACAAATAACAGAGACCCAGCACTGACTCCTGTGGCACTCCACTGGCCATGGGCATGAGACAGATTTTCCCATGCACAGAGCTATGCTGACTATCTCTGATCAGTCTCTGCCTATCTAAAAGCTGAAAGATTCGATCTCTCAGAATCCCCTCCAACAATGTTTCACCACTAATGTTAGGCTCATCAGCTTTGGCTCCCTGACTTGAACTTGTTACCCTTTATAACTTACAGTTCAACATTAGCCACCCTCCAGTCTTCCGAAAGTATTCCAGTGGTTTATTGGCTCAATGGTACTTTATTTGTACCATTGTGTACAGTACAATTCAGTTTTGTCTACAGTTTAGTACAAGTATCACCATAGATATGCACTTACACACATCCTAGATAAGCATTCCAGATACAGTACAAATGTATAGTAGTAGTACACAGAAACAGTAAACAGTCGGCAGATTTGGCACCATTTTCATGTCCCTGTTGTTATAGGTGTAGGTTCTCAATCTGACCACGAAGACCCGTTGCCCTGGCAGCACTGTAGGGTCAGTCTGGCCAAGCATGGCCATTGGCGTCCTCCATCGCTCCTCCACCACTCTGTACTGCTGCAAGTCGCATCAGGTCCACGTGCTAGGCATTTTGGAGTGGCACCCAGTCCAATCGAGCCCTAGGCTGTTACAGGGGCTCTAGCGCGCTTCTACACCGTAGAGGCATTGCACTGCCTCCTGCAGCCCATCTGCTTACCGGTCCCGTCGGACTCCGACTCCCTTCTTTCCGGTCCACAGGGCGAGCAGGGACGGGCTCGGTGGCTTTCCTCTCCAGGCAGGTTCCTGCTTTTACGGCGGGCGAGCCAGGCCTGATGTCGGGTTTGGCCTTGGAATGCCAGGGTGTCCTTCATTCGGGCGACACGCCGAGGCGATATGCACATCTCCGCAACTTGGGAGTAAACCCGAGCAACTGGAGGAAACCAACACTACAACAAGAAACACCCGAGGTCAGTTTCGAACTTGGGTCTCTGACTCTGTAAGGTACCGCCTACTCTACAGTGGATGCAAATGTTTCTGCAAGGGCCTCCACAATTTCATCCTTCACTTCCTACAGGGTCTGAGGAAACATTTGTTCAGGCCCTGGGAATTTATTCACCTTAATATGCTTTAAAACCACTAATACCTCCTTTTTGGTTATGCGTATATAGAAACGTAGAAAATAGGTGCAGGAGTAGGCCATTTACCCTTTGAGGCAGCCCCGCCATTCAATATTATCATGGCTGATCATCCAAAATCAGTACCCCGTTCCTGCTTTCTCCCTATATCCCTTGATTCTGGTAGCCCTAAGAGCTATATCTAACTCTCTCTTGAAGACATCCAGTGAATTGACCTCCACTGCCTTCTGTGGCAGAGAATTCCACAGATTCACAACTCTCTGGGTGAAAATGTTTTTCCTCATCTGTGTCCTAAATGGCCTACCCCTTATTCTTAAACTGTGACACCTGGTTCTGGACTCCCCCACATTTTTCCTGCATCTGGCCTATCAAATCCCTTAAGAATTTTATATATTTTTATAAGATCCCTTCCCATTATAAATTCCAGTGAATATAAGCCTAGTCGGTCCATTCTTCCATCATATGTCAGTCCCGTCATCCCGGGAATTAACCAGGTGAACCTACACGGCACTCCATCAATAGCAAGAGTGTCCTTCCTCAAATTAGGAGATCAAAAGTGCACACAATACTTCAGGTGTGGTCTCACCGGGGTCATGTACAACTGCAGTAGGACCTCCTTGCTCCTATAATCAAATCCTCTCGCTATGAAGGCCAATGTGACATTTGCTTTCTTCACTGCCTGCTGTACCTGCACACTTACTTTCAGTGATTGATGTACAAAGACACCCAGGTCTTGTTGCATTTCCCCTTTTCCTAATCTGGCACCATTCAGATAATAATCTGCCTTCCTATTCTTGCCACCAGTGGATAACCTCACATTTATCGACATTATACTGCATCTGCCATGCCTCTAGCAACTCACCCAACCAATCTAAGTCACCCTGCAGCCTCATATCATCCTCCTCGCAGCTCACACTGCCATCCAGCTTTGTGTCATCCGCAAACCTGGAGATGTTACATTTAATTATTTTGTCCAAATCGTTAATATATATATTGTAAATAACTGGGGTCCCAGCACTGGGCCTTGCGGCACCCCACTAGTCGCTCCCTGCCATTCTGAAATGTATACGTAAATTCCTACTCCTTGCTTCCTGTCTGCCAACTAGTTCTCTATCCATGTCAATATCCTACCCCCAATACCATGTGTTCTAATTTTTCACACTAATCTCTTGTGTGGGACCTTGTCAAAGGCTTTTTGAAATATGGTGGAAGACATCACAACTCAGATGCCTCAATTCCTTACCTTCCATTATCCTTAGTTACAACGGATGAGAAATATTAGTTCAATATCTCCCCCATCTCTTATGGCTCTCTTCATTCTCTAGGGGCAGCATGGTGGCACAGTGGTAGAGTAGCTGCCTTACAGCACCAGAGACCCAGGTTCGATCCTGTCTACGGGTGCTATCTATACAGAGTTTTACGTTCTCACCTGCATGGGTTTTCTCAGGGTACTCTGGCTTCCACCCACACTCCACAGACATACAGATTTGTAGGTTAATTTGCTTTGTTAAAATTGTAAACTGTTCCTTGTGTGTGGGAGGATAGCGTTAGTATGTGGAATTCGCTGGTCGGCAGACACGGTGAGCCGAAGAGTCTTTTCCCGTGCTATATCTCTAAACTAAACTAAACTAAACAGCTCTATACAATTTTACATTGCAGCATATTACACCTTGGATCTGGTGTGAATTCATAAGCACCGAGAACATTCATTCCAATAAAGGTGCTACCTAAAATCAAATTTCTAGCCACTCAGTATTATCTAATGGCTTCTAAACCTGAAAATAAGCATCCTGCATTGTTAAAACAATTAAGTAATATATGTCCTTCTTCAAATATAATAGATGGCATTAATTGGCATCATGTTCTTTCAATATTTACCAGCCCACGTAAGATGGCCTGTAGCCAGGGAAGTACTTCATTGTGCTCTGGCTATTATCTATTGCTCTTTGCTGTCATGTGACTACTGATGGTCACGTAACAGAGCGCCAAATAAAAAGTAATCATGCACATTTGAAGGTAGCTTACAGCAGGATGAATACAATGGAGGCAAAAATGGGATTCAGATTAGATCAGTCTATTTCAACTGTTCCTAAAAATTGATCAGCATGGGTTTGGCTTTAACAATATGTACAATGTCTATAATCCAGACACTTGAGTGTGTGTTTTAACTGATTACAGAACACAGAGGTGTGGTCAGTTTGACTGATATACAGAAATGGTTTCAATGCAATTTTTCTAATGGATTTGCAGTCTTCTTTTTCTTCCGTATGGCGTGCACAGCCTAAAGTTGCAGGACAACTTGTTCTATTTGATCTTATTTGATTGTGCACACCGGGTTGATTGCATTCATCAAAACAGGGCGGACCACGTGAAGATTGCAATCTTAACCCCCATGGATATGCAGTGAAAGGAGATATGGATCACATGCAGGTAAAGGAGAGTAATTTAACTTGGCATCAGGTTCAGCACAAACATTATGGGCTGAAGAAACTGTTTCTGCACTGTGCTGCACTGTTCTATGTTCTTCACAACAATTTCTTCTAACATCTCAGCTGCATCTCCCCACATGGTTTAACATTGTTTATCAAATAACAGTTTAAGTGTACTGATTTGAATACATTGGATGCTGACCATAATCTGTAATGCATTAAGGAACCAATGAAGGCTGTACAATGTTAATGCTATTTGATATTTTAGACCATATTCCATTCAGACCTTCCCATTGCTTTCCTCAATGAGTACTGGATTATCTTTCTCATTTTTAGCTTCCAGATTCTAAGATGTTAAGACTACATGAAGACTGAGCTGTTATGTCTAAATAATGAATATTTTGTTGTTTTATAAATTCATGCATATCTTTTCAAACTCTCTGTTTGAGAGCCTCCAATTTGGTTCAGAAACACATGTAAAAGTATCAAATGGTACACAAAATTGCTGGGGAAACTCAGCGGGTGCAGCAGCATCTATGGAGCGAAGGAAATAGGCGACGTTTCGGGCCGAAACCCTTCTTCAAACTCAAAAGTATCAAATGATATCCAATGTGACTGGTGTCTTTATCATGGCTGCTATATCATTCTTCTCACAACCATCACCCAAGTAGGCGGGACAGCTCTCACCTGCTTCCAAGTGCAGCAAGATCACTATCTCATCCCAAACCTGTACCATCGCCTCTGATCTCAATAAGAATCTATATTTGGTCACCAATTAAATCAATAAATGCTGCTACTCTCCAAAACCAAGCTCAAAAGTATTGCTTCTTCTCTAAACCCCATCAATTCTACACGTTGGTGTCTGCTTGTCCAACATCCAATGATTTCCAACAATTAAATATTGTGAAGACAAAAGCCGCTGTCTTTGGTTTCAACAAAATGTATAGTCACCAATATCATCAGTGAGGCTGAGGTTTACATATTAGTATCATATTTGATCATGAAATGAGCTTAGATCACCCTGTTAGATCACATTACTCTTTCCCTGTGCCCTAACACAGCTCTTTCATCTATATCTCAGCACACACTCATCAACCCCTGTGCTTAACCCCCTCACCTACAATAAGCAATATATCAATCTTAAAACTCCCATCCATCTTTTGAAAGAAACCCATGGCTCCATATCTCTGTAATCTTCTCCAATCCAACAACATTAAAATTAAAATAACCAATTTTAGGTAATAACCTCCTTCTTTAACCTCCTTTCCTTATGCCCCATCTGAACTCACACCCATTTCTCTCCTCCCCCTACACTTCTTCTTCCGGCTACACAATTTGCATCTCTTCTATCTCACATTATATTTGTCCAACCATCTGCCTATCAACCCCCCCCCCCCCCCCCCCCCCCCCCCCCATCTATATTTAAAATACCGTCTCCATTTCTGGCCTTAAGCACCAATATTTTATTGCCACATCAATGGTAACAATGCTTTCAGCTGCCTTGACCTTTAGTTCAGTAATTTCCTCTCTAACCTTAGTAGCATCACAGCTTTTCTTTCCTTGGCACACTTCTTAAAACCCACCTCTTTTCTGGCTGAATAGCTCTTGAAATAGCTCAGCGTCAAACTGATAATGCTCTGGGGAAATACTTTCTGAATGTTTCTGTATTAAAGACTCTATGTAAATCCAAATTAATTCTGGTATTTTTCCAATTACCATCTCTCTGCACCTTCTGGTTACACTCCTCCTGAAAGAGGAAACAATTACTTATATTCTTCATCAAAACCCCTTACAATTTAAAATATTCCCAATGAATCTCCACTTAATCTTCTCTGAATAATACATATACAACCTCTTTCCAAATTATTGAAGTCCTCATCTACTATTTTCAGTCATGGACTTGTAGAGCATACAAACATGTAGACCATCAAGCAAACTGTTCTCAACACATTCCCATCAACTCTCCTTAGATTCCCCCACACAACTATTCACCGGGGACAATTAACTCACAAACCCACACATCTTCAGGATGTAGGAGGAAACAGGAGCACCCAGAGGAAACCACGCGTAGTCACAGGGAAAACAAGTAAACTGCACATAGACAGTGGTCAGGACTGAACCCAGATCACTGGAGCTGAAAGGCAACAGCTTAATAATCTTTCTCAAGTGTGGTGCCTTAAATTATACACAATATGCCAAATGAGGGGCAAGAGATGATCTATTAAAGGTTAGACATGTGTCTTGCTAAATGTAATACACAGCCTAAATATGTTAGATGCTTTTTTAACTTGTGTAAATGATTATGTTACACAGCCTGGAGTTTAAAGTCATCTTTAATTGTAACACATAGTATAGCAGTGCAGCAGGTTGTTAGTTGCTAATTCATCATCACCGCTTCCAGGACTACCTAATGTAGGAAGTGGGTGTTAATATAAAGCATACAGTAAGGTGGGGTTAGTGATGCTACTCTACTATGATTGGTTCACATGCAATAACCAATCTACATCCTTCCCCGTAAAGAGTGAATATAGTTAAACACATATAAGACTCGCAAATTTAAACATACTCGCTGTATCTGTCAGGCGGTCTACTAATACGACCCGAACACGTACGGACCAACCCCTCTCCCTCCGCACCAGAAAAGTTAGTGGGGGAGGGAGGCAATGAACCCGGAAGTGAGAAAGCAGCTGGGGACACTGTAGGCGACCGATAGGGTGAGCATGCGGGAGAGGTAGTGTTGTTGTTAGACAGGGCCGCCGGTCGAGACGGAGAACGGGTCACGCTGGGACTAGTGATAGTAGCAGCAGCAGACGGATTGAACATCAGAGGTGGAACAAAGGGATCGGCTGGTGGCGGACGAGGTTCTTTTACAAGCAGCAAGTGTTGGCGGCTCTGTCGGTACAGGGCACCATCAACGTCAACAAGGTAGGAGCGGGGTTCCTTAGCCGGGCCAACAACGAAACCTAGACGGGAATGTCCCAAAGTAGTCTGCAAACAGATGACTTGGCCCTGCAGTGGCGGTTTCAGCGGTTTGCAGGACTTGTCATATGATCGTTTCTGGATGTTGTGTTTCTCCTGGATGTGCTTCTGGACCGCGGCTGGCTTAAACACCTGTGGCACCAGCTTCTGCTGGGCAATTGGTATCGGAGGTCGTGTTGACCTAGACATCTGGCGTTGGGCTGATGAGCCCAGGACCCCGTCTCTTGCGATGTTTCTGAGGTTTAAAAGGTCCAGATAGACATCCGACTTGGCCAGGTGGGAGTGTTCCATTAGTTGTTTTGCGCTCCTAATGGCCTGTTCAGCGAACCCGTTACTTTGAGGGTATTCGGGGCTGCTTGGGACATGGTGGAAGTTCCATCGGTTGGCAAAGTGTTTGAATGCGTGGCTGGTAAATTGTCTTCCGTTGTCAGTCTGCAGGCGAACTGGTGCGTCGAATGTGGAAAGTGTTTCTGTAGCTTTTGAAGCTTTTGAATGATCATTTCGGATGTGATGGAGGGCATTAAATCAAGTTTGAGCCAGTTAGAGTAGGAGTCGACCAGGACTAGGTAGTGTTTACCATGCCATTCGAAAATGTCTGCTGCCACCGACGACCAAGGCAGGCTCTTTCCTTTGGTACGGTGCCAAACTGTTGCAGATGGGACAGGAGGCTGTTCTGTCTCGTATGTACTTGGCCATACCAGGCCAGTAGAACATGCTCTGTGCGTGGGCCAACGTGGCAGCTGTACTGGGTGACCGTTGTATGCCTCTTTGTAATATTTGTCTTGTAAGGATGAAGGGATCACGACTGTGGCCCTTAACTATGACACCGTCCTGTTTTACTAGCTCATCGTAGACTAGGAAGAACGGCTGCACCTCCAGTGGTGTGCTGGATTGTCTGTCTGGCCAGCCTCTTTTGATTATGGATGAGAGTAGCTGGAGAGTGCCATCGGTGGCTGTGTACTTCAGCCAGATGGCGCAGGCGTTCCGTGGGAACGAAGTCGATCTTGAGAACCGTAAACTCGTTCCGTTCATAAGGGTGTTGTTCACTGGATGAACGTGGTGCACGAGAGTGTCAGCACCAAGCATGTCCTTTCCTTTTTTGTAAACTATTTTGAAGTCGAACCGTTGCAGCTGCATCATCATGCGCTGCAATCGTGCAGGTGCTGTGTGTATAGGTTTATTCAGGATGGTTACAAGTGGTTGGTGGTCTGTTTCGACTGTGAAAGTGTTACCGAAGATGAAGTCCTTGAATTTTGAATAAGCGAGGGCCAACCCTCCCATCTCCTCCGGTCAGTGATGTGATCGACGCGGGTGGGGGGGGGGGGGGTCTGGACCAATGTCATGTTTCTCATTAGATGTATTTTCTAATTTAAAATTTTTAGCGTTCCTTCAACCACTGTTTTAAAATTGCAAAAATGCACAATGTTTATAATATGAAATGAGTTTGTTAAAATAATGAATTAGAAAAAAAGAATGTAATTTCTCTAATAATTAAAAAAAATAGACTGCCGAACAGAAATGCATTAGTAGAAATACACTTGTTAAAATATGGAAACATCAACCGAGGCCAGTCAGCCGATGTCAGTGTTTACCCTCCACAAGAACGGGTAATGTCCGAAAAAATTAGCCCTGTTGCTACCATATCCCTTTAAACAGACTTGTCTATTTAGATTTTCAAAAAAACAGGATCAACAGCAATTCATTGACAATGTCGTAACTGTTTTTTGCCGCTATAGCTCAGAGAGCTATATTGCTGTTATAGCTCTCTGAGAATCAGAATATTGCTGTTACATTCCAAAAATTTGAATATAAAACTCTTGGCTGCCACTTCAGTGTCATGCTGAGAGAGGACAGCAGTGTCCAAAGTGCATCCTTTGTGAAGTGATATTAAGCCAAAGCCGCACTCGTCTCTCAGTAAAGAATTTATTTTAGGATTTATTTTATAAAAGGTGGCATATCTTTAGCGAGCACGGACGGGACGTCAAAGAACGTGAAGCCGAAGCGGAGAAGTGGAAGCCAAGATACCGAACGGGAACTACGCCGAAAAGCCAAATAACCGAACGGACACAATGCCGAAAAGCCAAATAACTGAACGGACACGACGCCTAAAAGCCAAATAACCGAAAGGGCATGACGCCTAAAAGTCAAATAATCGATAGGGCACGACGCCGAAAGGATACGAACCCGAACGGACTCCACGCCGAAAGGACAATACGCAGAACGGACATGACGTCGAAAAGCCACCGAACGGACAT